>NW_024412396.1:13802224-13834466 GCF_014898765.1 Herpailurus yagouaroundi | reverse complement strand
TGTGTGTGTGTGTGTGTGTGTGTGTGTGTGTGTGTGTGTGTGTGTGTTTAACATACAAACACATGTCCTGTACTGTTCCCTCTGGCTAATACACTTACTCTCTGGATCTGCCCTAATACAAAACCCTCAGTTGATACCACCCAGAAGTTGTTCCTTCTGGGAAGGCAGACTTAAAGAAATGATTATAGGAGCCTACTGAGATGGAGCTCTTAGGGCTTATTGTCTCCTAACCCAAGAAGTTCAGATGACTGATCCCTACAAAAACCTTCACAGTCCTAACGTGGAATCCTTCTTCCCAAATTATTAAGGATGTTCCTTGGGTTCATTCCACATTTTATCACTGTGATCATCCTCCTGCTAAATCTGTTTAAGGAAGGCTATTTTTCATTCAGTTTCTGGGTGGATAAATCCAAGTTATTCAGCAAATTAAAGAGACTTCCCTGCTACAATGCTAAATTTTTCCAACCCCACGATGCCGATTCCTGGAAGAGGCCAACACTTCCAACCTCAGTCAGGGCTATTTTTTAGCAAATGAACCTGAGGTCAGTGCTTTCCAAGCCTCCCTGAAGGCAAGAATCTCAGATTCCTGGGCCCAAATCTAAACCAATAATTACAATTTCCAGGAAAGATATCTGGTAATCCACTCTAGACAAACACTCTTACAGTTGAAAGATACTTCTGTAAATGCATCCTTTTATCTAACCCCTAAGCCCAGCTCATTTGGGTGAAAGAGCTCTATAGTGATGGCTACTTTTGTAGCCGGGAGAGTCTAGGAGCCATCACACCTGAGAAATCTTCACTGGCTGTGGGCTTCCTGCAAGTTGAGTCAAAACAGACACAGTTGGCTCTGTTCCCCTGGTTACCTTGTCTGATGCAATCTCGAACCTTTTTCTGAAGGAAGCAGTCAGGCAAGTGGGTCCTCCCCCACAAGTGGATTAGAAAACAAAGTATCAGAGATCCCAAGCACCTGCATCACTTCATTCCACAGATTTTGCAGATATGTGGCCACATCTGGTTCTGTGACAATATGACTCTATAGGCCACTAAGGCATCCTATAGCAGCAACATTTTTTTTATGCCTTTGCCATTAAAGTTCCAACTCTAGTCTGGACTGGGGTTATGGAGGCATATTTGGCTCACTAGTTCTCCTAATAACCCTCTGTATTCTACAACATTCCACCCATTTCAGGGTCTATACACGTGTGCCCAGATGAAATATAGACAGACAGGACTGAGTAGACCCCTGAGGGTAATGTCTAGGACACCTGTTGCCTACTTTATGCATCTTCCTAATCCTTTGGCAGGCTTCCCTTAAAAAACTTGGAGAAATCCAGAGTCTACCCCAATTCACAGCGAACACTAAAAAGAGAACAGAAGTGAGACCCCTGGAAGCAAAGACCAAACATACAAACACCCTACAAGTAGGACCCAGCATCCATTACATACAATCCTGTTCGCATGGATCACATTCTTCTCAACCTGCTCCAAGTTTGATTCGACCAGTAAATAGCCTAACTGCTTTAGCATAAGATGATTTAACTACCTTAACAGCTTTGACACCTCCCACTCTTTCAGCCTCCTAAGTCACAACTCATCTTCCTGGTTCAGTACATCTAGACCAACCACACAGAAATAGACCTCTGCCCTACTGCAGAGCCTTTCTCTTGGAAGTTGATTTTAGGAATAAACCGAGTGCACAGGGTTCAGGACATCCAGAAGTTTCCATGTCTGACAAGAGGACCTAAAAAAAATCTTGGAAGATTTTGAGAAACAGAGTGGTACAATGAAATTGTACTTTAAGAAAGCTAATCTGGCACCTGCAGGGTAAATTTGAAAGAGGTTACTGAAATCATGGGAAGGTTATTGTAACAATCAAATATGAGCATCTAAAAGTCTAAAATTTGTAATATGGTGACATAAAGGAATATGCGTATATTAGAGGCACTGGAAAAGAAAAATTAACAAATTCAGTGAGTAAAAGTTTTTCCCAGAAAAAAAAAAAGAAGGCCTAAGAGAGACTGTCAATGGAACTGACATGACCTGAAACAGAGATAGGGCATAAGAAAATTGGATATTGGAGAAAGCTGGTATTTCTAAGGGGTGAGCAATTTTAAGGATTATTTATACCTATATAGAAAACACCAAGCTCCATAAACCAATAGGGAAATAAAACTTTATTTCCTTTGTGTGTATGTGAATATGCTTACTGTTTTCTAAATTCAAGAACAGCTTAGCCAAAAAAAAAAAAAAAAAAGAATCTGAACAGATAATTCACAGAGGAAGAAATCCAAATGGCCAATAAGTACTTGAAAAGATGTTCAATAGTGGAACTTTAGATGATAATGATAGATTTCTAAAAATAGAACATAGACAAAAATCAAGGATAGTATAACCAATTACCCCTGAAAACCTCTTTAACCTCCCATCAGGTTCCTGATTTGGAGAACGGAACACTACATGTGTGCATGGATTGTGTTGGGGGACTCCCCAAGACCACCCTCGGTTTCAGTGATTCCCTAGGACTCACAGAACTCAGAAAAACTGATGGTTTTAATTACAGCAAAGGAAAATATTCATAAAGCAGCACTGAACTGTCCTCTCTCAACAAAGGTACACAGACAGTGCTTAATTCTCCCAGCAACACTGTGTGACAACACGTACAAAAGATGGTCAAGCAGGGAAACTCACCGGAGCCTTGGTGCCCAAGGTTTTGATAAGAAGTCAATCACATAGGCATTGAGCACCTGCCTAACTGACCTTACCTAGTCAATCTCTAGACCCCCTAAGATCTAAGTAATACCATGTGGCTCAGGGCCCCAGGTGAATCAAAACAAGTGTTCACCATAAATCACATTGTTAGCATAAGCTATCTGGCTGGCATGGTCTGTGTTCGCCACACACAGATACCATTATCAACCAGGATATTTCAAGGGCTTACAGGCTGTCTCCCAGGAGCTTGTCCAAAGCTAGTCCTAAAGACCGTCAGAATACACAGGAATATACCTATGCCTGCTGAGTTAACCCTTTACTGCTCATTCACATAAAAATGTGGCCTATAAATTAGATTATCCATGTAAAACCTAACCATATACCACTGTTTAAAAGACTAGAATCGGGGCGCTTGGGTGGCGCAGTCGGTTAAGCGTCCGACTTCAGCCAGGTCACGATCTCGCGGTCTGTGAGTTCGAGCTCCGCGTCGGGCTCTGGGCTGATGGCTCGGAGCCTGGAGCCTGTTCCCAATTCTGTGTCTCCCTCTCTCTCTGCCCCTCCCCCGTTCATGCTCTGTCTCTCTCTGTCCCAAAAATAAATAAACGTTGGGGAAAAAAAAAACAAAACCTAAAAGACTAGAATCATAATTCTTCTTACAGAAATACACACAAGCAAATAATAGATATGAATAAAGATCTACATTCAAGGATGACAATAAAAGAGCAAAAGTTTGAAAACAAACTAAATGAGACTAGAAAGATGGTCAAATAAATCATGGTACATTCATATCTTGGACTACTATATATCCATTAAAATCCAGATATTTTTAAGTAAATAAAACATGTTATAAAATATAATCAATCCTCATGATTCATGGACTCTGTATTTGTGAATTCACCTATTCTCTAAAATTTGTAAACCAAAAATGTCTGTGCTTTTGTGGTCATTTCTGAACTTTCACAAAGTGGCAAAAAATTTGAGTCTCCTGACAAGTACATTGCCAGCTGAGGTTGAGAAAGGCAACCTTCTTTATTTTTTTTTTTTTAATTTTTACTTAATGTTTATTTTAGAGAGTGAGAGAGAACACGTGCGTGAGCAGGGGAGAGTGGCAGAGGGAGAGAGAAAGAGAATCTCAAGTAGGCTCCACACTCAGTGTAGGAACCCTGTGGGGCACTTGATTCCACAACTGAAAGATCATGACCTGAGCCTAAATCAAGAGTCTGACACTTAACTGACTGAGCCATCCAGGCGCCCCCCACTCTGCTTTCTTGTTTCAGCTCTCAGACTATAAACATGTATTCTTTTCATGGTGTATTTACTGCCGTGTATTTCACATTTCTGTGCTTTTTGTTGGTGATTTCACTGTTTAAATGCACCCAAACACAGTGCTGAAGTGTTGTCTAATGTTTCAATGTGCAAGAAGGTTGTGACATGCCTTCTGGAGAAAATACATGTGTTAAATAAGGTTCATCTGGGCATGAGTTTTAGTGCTGTTGGCTAGGAGTTCAATAGAAACAAATTAACAGTACCTATTAAATAAATGGTCTTCAAACTAAAACACACATATAACAAAGTTACGAACTGGATCAGTTGATGAAAATGTGGCCAGAGGCTCTGAACCTAACCCTGTACTTTTCCTGGTTCAGTACTCAGTTCAGCGTTCACAAATTCATTGTTTGCAGTGACTTTATAGAACATAATTTCCTCAAAAAATGAAAACTGTATGAGCATATACAACATGGAGGGATATATATCAAGATAGATATTAATAAAAAGAATTTTTAAAAAGAAGAGTGTGGTTGAGGGGCGCCTGGGTGGCTCAGTTGGTTAAGCATCTGGCTTCAGTTCAGGTGATGATCTCGCAGTCCGTGGGTTCAAGTCCCACATCAGGCTCTGTGCTGACGGCTCAGAGCCAGGAGCCTGCTTTGGATTCTGTGTCTCCCTCTCTCTCTGCCCCTCCCCCCCTCTCAAAAATAAACATTAAAAAAAGAAGAATGTGTTTGATTTTAATTTTGTTTATATTTTGCTATATTTGCCAGATTTTCTATCAGCAACATGCGTGTTATATATATACATATAAAACTGAGGGGGAAATTAGTTATATAATAAATAAATGTAAGACCTTTAGAAACAGATTATGCCAATTAAAGATCTTAGTAACATTCAGAAAGCCAAAAAGGGTGGGCACCAAATGTTTCTAGAGGTACCAGCGGCATAAGTAACCAAGTAAAACCACCTAGGTGAGTACATGGGCTCTCCCTTTGGAATGGGGGCTGGCGGCTGGGACAGAAAGGTGACTGAATAATATCGTGCTTACTCATAAAAACAAAACAGAACAAAACTTCATTCTATTCATTGTCAAAGGCACAGAGGGAAAATTCTTGTTGGCTTCCCCTTTCAGTCCATCTCCAAATAAAGCTTATTTATGAGCTGGGAGCTGAAAAGGGCTGAGAATCCCTGATTTGTTCCCACACCGATGCGTGGTGGTAGAGATAATAAAGCTGCTATGAGCCTTGTATAACCCATCCCACATCACACAGTGGTCAGGTTCGGGCTTTAAGTGAATGTGTCATTTGAAAATCAATGCTAAAACCATGGAAAAACGCACTGTGGCATTGTGACTGTCTCACCCCCAGGGTCTCTCTGGGGATCTGTGTGTTGTCAACACATCACCCTCACATTACTCACAGGCAGTAGCAGCTGTGGCAGCATTTTTTCATCCTTGGTTTGTTTCAACTCCCCGGAGAACATATAGAACACACCTCCCATTTATGCCAGCTCCTCCTTTGCAAAGGATCCCACAAGGCTTCATTAATTTCTAAAGCTAGCCCCAGAGGTCATTGTTGCTACTTTGGGGCAAAGCCCTCCCTGATAGGGGACAGGAACCCAGGATAGCCATTTGAATTAAGAAACAAAAAAGCATTCCTACTATGGGGGAGCTTAGCAAAACTGCATAGGACCAGTTAACCTGGGATTTAGTCAGACATTCTCACCTTGACAAAGAAATAATGGCTGCCATTGGCTTTGAGGTGAGGACCTCACTCTGGGAGTCCAAAAAGCATTTAGAACAGGTAGATTCCACAGAATAAAGTATAAGTCAAAGGGAAATCCTTGGTTGACAAAAAATTTGACACATCTTGAAAGAAATACCAATGCATGGATTTCCTTATCTAATGTACTCAAAACTCCAAAGGAATTAATTTTCCTCTGATACAGTGCAGCTGGATATTAGCAAGAACTACATGAAAAAATGAAGGTCAAGTGCATCAAGCAGGGAGAACACAAAGCAATTAATGTGAGAGAAAAAGAGGACGGTAACTCTAAAGGAAACGGAAATAGGATATTAAAATCCTTCTGATGATCACAGACCAAGCCCTCTCTCTTCAGCAGGAAAAGGTTACATTAACCAAATGGCCTGGAAGTTCTTAACATAGATGAGAGACACACAAAGAGAATGTTTCCTGGGCAGAGAAGGAAAAAGGTTTGCTCAAAATGAGAAAGCAAACACTCTTTCAAAAAACTTTCCTATTAACTACCTAAAAATCACCTCAATAGAACTGTGGGCAAAGATCATGAACAGGCAAGTCAACACACACACACACACACACACACACACACACACACACACACACAAAATCATCCATAAACATTATAAGATGCTCAATTTCCCTTATAATTAATCAAACTGAAACAATAAGGTGATTATTTCTACCTATCAGATTGGAAAGTATTTACAGATTGATGATATTCAGTGTTGGCAAGAGGGTAGGAAAGTGTGATGGGGAAATACTCTTGCTGGAATTGTTAATTAGTAGCACTCTTTGGGAGGAAAATATAGAAATTTATTTATTTATTTTTTGAGAAAGAGACAGAGGGCAACCTGGGGAGGAGCAGAGCGAGAGAGAGACACAAACTCCTTAGCAGGCTCCAGGCTCTGAGCTGTCAGCAAAGAGCCTGGCAGGTCCCAAACCCATGAACCGTGAGATCTGACCTGAGCCGAAGTCAGATGCTTAACCGACTGAGTCATCCAGGCGCCCCTGATTACATGTTTAATGTTTATCTCCTTTGACTCAAGATTTCTGTGTCTAATAATGTGTATCATAGAAGTATGCAAGCATTCAAGGGTGTTCAGTATAGCACTGCTTATAATATTTTAAAATTCTAGAATAACCCAATTATCCATTGAGATTGGTAAATAACTATGGTACTTATAATGGAATACTATAAAGCTATTTAAAAAATGAGACATATCTTTACATGGTAGTATTCACTAAGAAAACAAGTTGCAAACAGTATGAATAGGTAGAAGGTTTCCTTATGGAATGATGAAAGGTGCAGCTAAATAGTGGTGATGGTTGCACAACACTGTGAATGTACTAAAAGACAGTTTTATCATCAGAGACAGAGAAATTTGGGGCCAAGAAGGATGTATAAACAAACCTTGTTGAACTAATCCTGATCTTCCTAGTTACCATTTCACCATTTACTACCCCTAGCCCAAATTTCTCTGTCTTATCAATTCTTCACAAATTTATTTTTTCCTTGTCTAAGAGGTATAAAGGCTTCCTGCTCTGGTCACTTTTTTGGGTCTTGATTCTCTTGTGAAGGCTCCCATCTACATGTAAAAATTTAATAAAATCTGCATGCTTTTCTCCCATTAATCTGTCCTTATTGGTTTAATTTTCAGATGCAGCCACGGGCCCTAAGAAGGTTGAGGAAAAATTTTTTCCTTCTCTATAGAACTGTATTATTTCAGAACTGTGAGTTTGTAAAGGCTGTTTTTCTTGCATTTCCTAATTCAATAAAGAAAAAGAACATGTACAAACCCTTTTTCACGATAGATACTGCAATCTAACCTTCAGTAGGACTGAAATGTAAACACTCATTTATCTAGAAGAAATTGGGTACTAAAGTCTATATACCCTGAATTATGCTTCTGTTTCCAAACCAAAGCATCCGTGACCTTCAGACAATAAAAGGAAATGCAAGATTCAGGGTCAGAGGATTGGAATTCTGGTTTCAGTCCAACCAGTGATTTGTTGTGTGAATAAAGGAGAACTCTTTAACCTCTCTAGGCCTCCATTTCCTCAACTCTAAAAATGGAAGATGGCACTAAGTGTGGTAAATTTATGTGATCATATGAGAAATCAAGAAGCCAAAAACAAATACTACATTCAGAAAATTCCATTTAGGGAAATGCCTATTATTTTATATAATCTTAAGAGAGTTGGGTAAGGCAACTAAATTCAGAGCTATGGCCAAAGTACACATTTGTGAGGATGGTCAACAGACTGTATGCTTACGTGACATTTTAAAAACCTGGAAATGAGGCCTATGAGAGAATTTCTATGAATGCCATGAAGTCCTTCTCTAAAGAAATATTTGAGCATTCTAAGAAGATGAGAAGTTTACTCAACTAAGCTAATGTCTCTTCTGGCTTTAAAGATATGTGATTTTGCAGACAATAGAAAAAAATTGTATTCCTTGCTGCCCCCTTGTGAGATTTAGGGAAAATATCCCTTGGTTTATTAAATTCATTTTTTAATTCAGCAAACATTTATTATTGTTTATAGTGTGCCAGGCACTCTACTAGTGATGAGAACATACAAATAATTAAGGCACAATGCCTACTCTAAAGGAACTCACAGATTAACAAAGGCTAGCAACAGCCAAACATTTACAATGCAGTGTGATAATGACAGGTTCAAGGACTTACTGAACCACCTACATCAGCCAGTTTGGTTTGGGGAGGTAGGGTGGAATACTCCAGAAAGTCACCTCAAGAAGGAATGGGAGAGGTTAGCTGTTTCCAAAAGACATTTAGGTAGTGGGGTTAATGAGACTCCCTGATACGGTGATAACAGAGATGTGGTGATAGGGATCAAAGAAATAGAGTCTAGGAGAACAACAAAGACTACGTCTGTACAGCCAAACCTGGACTGAATACCACACAGAAATAAAAGAAACTTGGGGCACCTGGGTGGCTCAGTCGGTTAAGCATCTGACTCTTGATTTCAGCTCGGGTCATGATCTTATGGTTTGTGGGATGGAGCCCCACATCTGGCTCTGCAGATGACAGTACAGAGCCTGCTTAGGATTCTCTCTCTCCCTCTCTCTCTGCCCCTCCCCCACTCATGCCCGCACTCTCTCTCTCTCTCAAAATAAACATTAAAAAAAAGAAAAAAGAAAGAAAGAAAGATGGGGCACCTGGGTGGTTCAGTCGGTTGAGCCTCTGACTTCAGCTCAGGTCACGATCTCACAGCTCCTGAGTTAGAGCCCCATGTCGGACTCTGTGCTGACAGCTCAGAGCCCGGAGCCTGCTCCCGATTCTCTGTCTCCCTCTATCTCTGCCACTAACCCACTCGCATTCTGTCTCTGTCTCTCTCAAAAATAAATAAACATTAAGAAAGAAAGAAAGAAAGAAAGAAAGAAAGAAAGAAAGAAAGAAAGAAAGAAAGAAAGAAAGAAAGAAAGAAAGAAAGAAAGAAAGGATTTGAAAATGGTCTTTTCAGTTCTTTCAGCATAGTCTCTGGGAGTTATTTCCTATCAGTATCTTAGCCATATTTCATATTTAATTTCTCTTCTAATCTCAGCTATTATCATTTAGTACTTTTTTTTGTTTTTTAAGAGAGAGTGTGTGTGCAAGCCAGTAAAAGGGGCAGAGGGAGAGAGAGAAAGAATCTTAAGCAAGCTCCATGCTCAGCACAGAGGCCGACAAGGGGTTTGATCCCACAACCCTGGGATCATGACCTAAGCCAAAATCAAGGATCGGACAATCGAGCAACTGAGCGGCTCAGGCACCCCTTAATGTGGGACCCAAGGAATTTAACAAAAATCCCCTACCCCTGGACAAGCAGAGCAAGACTAACTCCATTTTGTACTATACCCACCATATCATGTATAACCCCCACATGACCTACTTACTGCTTAAGACACTCTCCCACCCCACTGGGTGTTGTATGGAAACCAATTTGACAATAAATTTCATATATAAATAAAAAAATTAAAAAAAAAAAAAAAAAGACACTCTCCCACCCTAGTCAAGCTGTTGAGCACACCCTTACTGGAAACCAGCTCAAATAGGAATGTGGAACCCCTAACCGCCAAAGAATGTAAACCCCGCCTTTTGCCCGCCAAACTTGCACGCCAATTCTGACCAGAGTGATAGGCTAGTTGAAACAGTTACTATAGGGTAAATTGTAATTCAACTGGCCACCTGCGTGTGGACTGACATGACTATGCAACTTTCTGTGTGTGTTACAATCTCATTGGCCACTGGCCCCTATAAAACTGCTACGCCTCTTAACCTAGGGGTCCAAGTCCCTGCTGTGCCGTGTAGGGTATACTTGGGCCCAAGCTCCAGCCTGCAAATAAACCCTCGTGCGTTTGCATCGGTATCGGCTCCTTGGTGGTCTCTCAGATTCAAAATCGGGGGCATTACACTTATCATTTAGTACTTTTAAGGATTTTATTAGGGCATAGTTACTATTTTACTTTGGTAACTGTAGACAAAGACCAGGTAATATTCAAACCATAATAACTCAAACACCAGTGTCATCAAGAATTTTTAACAATAAATAAAAGCATTGGTGGTGTCAGGAAACAAGTTTAAAAAAAATCAATTTCGCTTTCTGCCCATGGACGCCGCCAAGTAAGCATCGTGAAAGTCTCCCCTCCCACCGCCGTCATGTCTAAGTCAGAGTCTCCCAAAGAGCCTGAACAGCTGCGGAAGCTTTTCATTGGAGGTTTGAGCTTTGAAACAACCGATGAGAGTCTGAGGAGCCATTTTGAGCAATGGGGAACGCTTCAGGACTGTGTGGTAATGAGAGATCCAAACACCAAGCGCTCCAGAGGCTTTGGGTTTGTCACCTATGCCACTGTGGAAGACGTGGATGCAACCATGAATGCAAGGCCACACAAGGTGGATGGAAGAGTTGTGGAACCAAAGAGGGCTGTCTCGAGAGAAGATTCTCAAAGACCTGGTGCCCACTTAACTGTGAAAAAGATTTTTGTCGGTGGCATTAAAGAAGACACTGAAGAACATCATCTAAGAGATTATTTTGAACAGTATGCGAAAACTGAATTGATTGAAATCATGACTGACCGAAGCAGTGGCAAAAAGAGAGGCTTTGCTTTTGTGACCTTTGACGACCATGACTCTGTAGACAAGATTGTCATTCAAAAATACCATACTGTGAACGAACACAACTGTGAAGTAAGGAAAGCTTTATCTAAGCAAGAGATGGCTAGTGCTTCTTCCAGCCAAAGAGGTCGAAGTGGTTCTGGGAACTTCGGTGGTGGTCGTGGAGGTGGTTTTGGTGGGAATGACAACTTTGGCCGTGGAGGAAACTTCAGTGGGCGAGGTGGCTTTGGCGGCAGTCGAGGTGGTGGTGGATATGATGGCAGTGGGGATGGCTCTAACGGATTTGGTAACAATGGAAGCAACTTTGGAGGTGGTGGAAGCTATAATGATTTTGGCAATTACAACAATCAATCTTCAAATTTTGGACCCATGAAAGGAGGAAACTTTGGAGGCAGAAGCTCTGGCCCCTATGGTGGTGGAGGCCAATACTTTGCCAAACCATGAAACCAAGGTGGCTATGGCGGTTCCAGCAGCAGCAGTAGCTATGGTGGTGGCAGAAGGTTTTAATTACTTCCAGGAAACAAAGCTTAGCAGGAGAGGAGAGCCAGAGAAGTGACAGGGAAGCTACAGGTTACAACAGATTTGTGAACTCAGCCAAGCACAGTGGTGGCAGGGCCTAGCTGCTACAAAGAAGACATGTTTTAGACAATACTCATGTGTATGGACAAAAAACTCGAGGACTGTATTTGTGACTAATTGTATAACAGGTTATTTTAGTTTCTGTTCTGTGGAAAGTGTAAAGCATTCCAACAAAGGGTTTTAATGTAGATTTTTTTTTTTTTTGCACCCATGCTGTTGATTGCTAAATGTAATAGTCTGATCATGACGCTGAATAAATGTGTCTTTTTTTAAATGTGCTGTGTAAAGTTAGTCTACTCTGAAGCCATCTTGGTAAACTACCCCAACAGTGTGAAGTTAGAATTCCATCAGGGTGATGCCAGGTTCCATTTGAAGTTTATTTGCAACCTGCTTGGGCACAGAAGCCGTTGTCTCCACAAACATTGGTGTGGTTGAACTGACAGTTAATGTGTTGTGACCTGGAGTTCACCATTAAAAGGGTCACCCAAGCAAAGTCCTGGAGTTTATTTGGTTATTAATATGATTGTTGGCACATCCTATGCAATATATCTAAATTGAATTATGGTATCAGATAAAATTATAGATGGGATTAAAGCTTGTGTATCGTCCATTATCATGTGTAATCAATAAACGATTTAATATTATCTTGAAAAATAAAAAAATTAAAAAACTTAAAAATTTGGGGCGCCTGGGTGGCGCAGTCAGTTAAGCGTCCGACTTCAGCCAGGTCACGATCTCATGGTCCGTGAGTTCGAGCCCCGCGTCGGGCTCTGGGCTGATGGCTCAGAGCCTGGAGCCTGTTTCCGATTCTGTGTCTCCCTCTCTCTCTGCCCCTCCCCCATTCATGCTCTGTCTCTCTCTGTCCCAGAAATAAATAAACGTTCAAAAAAAAGAAAATTAAAAAAAAAAACTTAAAATTTTAAAAAAATTAAAAAAAATAAATTTCTCACAGTTATAATCTCCAGGACTATCTAGAAGACCTAGCAGATGATTGGTTGGTTGAAATAATAAATTTGCATGAATGACTAAAAAGTGAATGAATTTGAATCAGTGAATGGTTCTTATATCAGCCTGTGAGGAGAGGGTAAAATACGGGTTACTAGAAAAGAAGGAGATGAGTATTTGAGAAAGGGAGAGCCTCGTATAAGCTAAGGCCATTTATCAAAAGAAACATGAAACTGGTACATGGATTAATTATTAATTAGTGCTGAGTAATTCAGGGGGCTATTTGGGGGCACAGGTATCCAAATATAGACAGAATCTGACTTGGGTCTTTTCTCTGAGCCTCAGAGGATTATTTACTGTACATCTATTCTTTGGAATATGAAGAGACTGAAAGCGGGGCTTAGGACCCAGAAGACCTCCCTCTTCCACTTCCCCCCAAAATGTTGGCCTGTGTTACAGGCTTCAACCACTTCTTTTCAAGACCTAGACACAAATCTGGTTCAATAAAAACAATTAGCAGAAGAGAGAACATTCAAGAGTTGTAATTACCTAAATGTCCCACCATTAACCATTTGAATGACTAAATCCTCTACATTGATTGTTTTAATGAATGATAATTAAAACCAAATATCCTCTAGGCTCATTTGATGCTACAGTGACAAAACTGAACCTCTAGGCATTATATTGCAAGGCCCTGAATTGAGCCAGGGGAAGCCAGATAGATAAAGTACAAGGAGAATGAGATGGTGAGTGGAAAGGTACTGGTGCACACTGGAGTAGAAAGAAGATGATGGGGGTGTCTGGGTGACTCAGTCAGTTAAGCGTCTGACTTTGGCTCAGGTCATGATCTCACGGTTTGTGAGTTCTAGCCCCGTGTCGGGCTCTGTGCTGACAGCTCACAGCCTGGAGCCTGCTTCGGATTCTGTCTCCCTCTCTCTATCCCTCCCCGACCAATGCTCTGTCTCTCTGTCTCTAAACAATAAATACATGTAAAAAACAAAAATTTTTTTTAATTAAAAAAAAAAAAAAAGAAAGAAGGTGATGGCTGCCCTAGCAAACACATTTCAGTTAGTGATCCATTGATGGGAGAGCCCTCAATACCACTCCCTAGTTAGGAAAATTCTTCCAGGAAAACACTTTCAGTCAGAAAAATGCCTTTGTGACAAATAGTGGTGGGGTTAGAGCAATCGCTTCCTGCTATTGCCTACCACCAGCCGCCACGCAGCTCAGCCCCTGGCTTCTGCCCTCTGAAGCAATGGCTTCCCTCATTGTCAAATCACTTTACCCAGTTCCAGAAGGTCTGCTAGTGAAAGGAACAATCCAAATGACAGCCCTGCCTTAGTTTAAAGCTAGGTTCTCTTTTCTGCTTATTATGGATCTTTGATAAGAAATACAATTGCTGAGAAGTCTGTTTTGCTTGCTGTTTGCTACGAGCATTGTGAAGCCTTTCCTGAATGTAACCCGCTGTGTAGTAAAATGGGTTGTAAACCTTCCTAAATGTAGTCTGATAAGTAATGGAATGTAGTCTGATAAGTGATGGAATGAGTAATTGTACATAAATTAACCGGCATTTCTCGCTTCTGTAAACTTGCTTGCTTAGCACATTCCTCACCTACCCTACCCTCTTCCCCCTTCCCCCTTTTTTCCTCCCGCCACAAGTAACGGACAAAGCCTTCCCGCCAAAGGACAGACAAAGGACGCCCAATCAGAGAACAACAAATGTCCTTACTTTAAAATCAATCAATCAGGCCCCTCATAATTTGAAACCTCCCCTGTGCTGTTTGTCTCTGTCTATAAAAACGCTGTACCAACCCTGATCGAGGCCTCTTGCGTCATCGGCGACGAGTGCGCAGGGGACCAGGTTCGAACCTGCAATAAACGACCCTTGCCGCTTGGCTTTGACTTACGACTCTGGTGGACTTTTGTGGGAGGTTTTGGAACTTCGGGCATTACACTAGGAAGATTATGTGTTGTCAGCAAAGACACATGAGAGAGGATTTTTAACTTTTTAAATCTAAAGTAAGAATTTTGCAAGGCAGAATTTCCAACCCAAACAATATTATAATGGAAAGAGATTAAACAGATTTTGTGGAGACCGCCTTCAGGCAAACAAGCTTGAGCAATGGAATGTGGAAAAGGCCACAGTGACCACCTGGTTGATACAGACAGGCCCATCAGGTGACCCACCTCAAAATGTCCTTAGGCCCTAACTGACCAATGGGCTCCTTACGACTAGGCACAGTTACCAAAAAAGGTAAGATTCTATACGTTGCCAAACCTCCTCTTTTTCCCCCTTTAAAAGCAGCCCCCACCCACTGTGTCTTTGCAGACAGCCACTCTTCTGCTCTCTACCCACCACTCCCTTGTGGTGTATTCAATACATTTTTGTCTCCTTTGTTCTGCCTCAGGTGAATTCTTTCATCTCCCACACCATTGGCTTCCACCTGATCTGATTGTTGCCCCACATTTGGTGGCTCCCCTCCTATGAAGAGATACCCCATTTAGACACCACAGATTTGGTTTCCAATATTCATAATACAGAGGAAGCCATCATCTTGAATAAGTTAAAGGAAGAAACTGTCATACTCATCATTATACCCTGGTGCAGCACGGGTTCACAAAAATAATTGTTTGAACCGAACTCAACACAAAGTAATTTAAACTAAAACCCAGGACAGACCTAACAATATGAATGTACAAATCATGCACTAGTGGATCTTTCCAAAGCACTATATTTGTTGAAATTTTGAAATACATACAATGGCAGGTGAGCAGTCTCCATGATTGGTTGCTCTGTGGCACGTGTAAAGACTGTTCTAAGCTTTTCTTCTGCAGGACAAGCATTTCTAAGTTGAAGTCAGAGCCAGAAAGTTTGGACAGTTCAGCACTTTTTATAACCAATCAGTGAATCAACATTTATAAAGCACTTATTGCGTGCAACGCACTGTTCTAAGGCGCTGGGATTATAATGGAGAGTCACTGGGGTTGAAAAGGGACTTTAGTCACCTCCATTTTGACCTTGGTCTGTACTTCCTAACTGATTTAAATTCTCCTTTGGTTATCTCTTAGACAAAAAAACCCAGGAGGCAAAGCACCCTCTGACAGGAACATAATTACCCTTCAAGCAATAACAACTGCCCTGAGCCAGCAAGACCCTGCTTGATTGACCCCAAGATAATGACCTTTACTGCCCATCTGCATGTACCCACTGACCTTTGTCTCATGTTTTCCTTATATAAAGGTAAAAGTATTTTCCGCACTGTGAAGATAGTCTTTGAGAGGCTTAGTCCCCTGTCTTCTGACTGGTGACGTCACTGAAATAAATTTCCTGTCTTATTTCACTACTGCTCCTCTTCCTGCCTTGGGATTTGTCAGTGGCCGGTGGTGGCTCCTGGTCCGCTTGGGACCCCCAGAGCCTGGTGCTCTTGCACCCCTGTGCCCCAGTTACAGGATCCCCTAAAAGTACAGGAAGGCTCTTCCCCAATGAAATACAAATTACCCCCAAATCTTCTATTTGCTTGAAATTTTTATTAAGACCCTCATAATCCAATAAAACTTGATACCAAGTACATGGGTTGATTATTAATTAGCACTGACTGATTTAGTGGGCTACTTGAGGGCATAAGTATCCAAATGTAGACAGAAAGCAACTATTTTAAAATAGTGTGGGGCACCTGGGTGGCTCACTTGGTTGAGCAGCGACTTCGGCTCAGGTCATGATCTCACAGTTCATGAGTTCGAGCCCCACATGAGGGGCTCGGTGCTGACAGTTCGGAGCCTGGAGCCGGCTTCAGATTCTGTGTCTCCCTCTCTCTCTGCCCCTCCCCTGCTCTCTCTCAAAAATAAGTAAACATTGAGTGCGCCCCGCAGTCCTTCGGATCTGTCTCTTGCTTCAACAGCGTTTGGACGGAACAGACCCAGGGACGCCCATTCTACCGGCCTCCGACCACCCTCAACCTTTTTTCCAGTCGCAACCTTCGGAGCCATCTTCTTGCCACCTTCTGCCTCCGGGACCAGCCAACACGCGATTTTGAATTTAGCTCCTCATTACCAATCAACCCCGAACGCCCAAATTAGTCAGAAGTACTCCACAGAGGTGGAAGCCACCGTCAACATGCACCTGCGGGCCTCCTACACCTACCTCTCACGGAGCTTCTATTCCGACCGGGACGACGTGGTCCTGGAGGGCGTGGGCCATTTCTCCCGCGGGGTGGCTGAGAAGAAGCGGGAGGGCGCCGAGCATCTCTTGAAGATGCAAAACCAGTGCGGGGGCCATGGCCTCTTCCGGGAAGTGTAGACGCCGTCCCACGATGAGTGGGGTAAATCCTTGGACGCCAGGAAGCCGCCCTGCTTCTGGAGAACTTGAAGCAGGCCCTTCTGGATCTGCATGCCCTGGGCTCTGCCCGCGCAAACCCCCATCTCTGTGACTTCCTGGAGGATCACGTTCTAGATAAGGAAGTGAAACTCATTAAGAAGATGGGCGACCACCTAACTAATCTCTGCAGGTCGTCCGGTCCCCAGGCTGGGCTGGGCGAGTATCTCTTCCAAAGGCTCACCCTCAAGCACGGCTAGAAGTCTCTGGAGCCCAGCAGCCTTTGAGAGGGTCCCTCTGACATCCACCAGGTGCCAGGGCTTGTGCCTGAGTCTCTCCTTGCAGCCACTAGGCAGCTTTTTAACCACGTGGAGCCCTCTCCCAAGCGGTGGACCAAATGAAAACAATAAAGCTTTCTGCAGCAAAAAAAAAAAAAAAAAAAAAAAAAAAAAAAAAAAAAAAAAAAGTAAACATTTAAACATTTTAAAAATAAAATAGTGCAGTTTTCATAGCCTGGGTGTGTGTAATAGGACCCATGCACAATGGCATCTATGATGTGCCAAATAAATGAGTTCACAAAATGCACACTATAAATTAAACAATCATAGAAAACACAGTGCCAACTTCTCCCCTAGTAATCTTAAATTCAGATGCCTGTGTTTGTCATTTTTTAAAATATTTATTTATTTTTGAGACAGAGAGTGACAGAGCATGAGCGGGGGAGGGTCAGAGAGAGGGAGACAAAGAATCCGAAGCAGGCTGCAGGCTCTGAGCTGTCAGCGCAGAGCCCAACACGGGCCGAACTCACAGACTGTGAGATCATGACCCAAGCTGAAGTCGGATGCCCAACCGACTGAGCCACCTAGGGGCCCCTGTGTTTGTTATTATAGCAAACACTTTGTCTCTTTTAATTGTTTCCTTTTTTTTACCATGTACATGTATTCTCTATTACCATTCCTCCATCCACCTCGCTCCCACCAAATCTGTACCCATAATGGTACTTTTTTCTTTCAGGGAGCTATCCAAGTTTGCAAAAGTTGACAAGAGGCATATCTCTTCAGCAAGAATAGGTCAGAAAAAAAAATTACTGTATTGAATTAATTTCAGATGATGTAAAGACCAAAATGGGAAAAGCAAAAGTCTTAAATGATTAGAAACCCATTTGGGAGACTCTGACATCCAGACATAAACAAGATCCAAAACACAAAACATACAGAAAAATATTCATAAATTCAACTACATTAACACATAAAGCTTCTAAATAACAACAGTGACCATTTTAAAAAGTTAAGAAAAAGCTACAGACTGAGAGATGATATTTAGGAATGTAGATTAGCACAATTACTTTCAAGGCAATTTGTCTACATTTCATAAAGTTGGAAATACACATATCCTATACCCCAGCAATCCTACTGTAAAATGCATAGCTGGAACAGTAATTCTCAAACTTTAGCTTGTGTCAGAACCACTGGGGAGCTTGTGAAAATACAGTTTGTGGAGTCCCACCACCAGTTTCTGATTGAGTAAACCTGGGTGAAGGCCCTAGAATTTGCATTTCTAACAAGTTCCAGATGATATTAATGCTCTTGCTGCTGATTCAGGCACTACATTTTGCAGATCACTGCCCCCAAAGAAATCTCATACCTGCACTTAAGGGGACACGTGCAAAAAAAATTTTCACCACAGGATCGTCCACAGTTGTGACAAACTAGAAACCAACAATAAGGAAATGGATGGATAAATGTATATTCAAGCAGGGCAGTTAAATGAAGGAACAACACGTATCGATATGAATAATTCTCAAATTCTAATGGTGAGGGGAAAAAACAGGCTGTAAAAGAATATATTCAAGATACCAATAAGGTAAACCTTATACAACAGTCTACTGTTTATGTGTACATTCACATGTACCAAAAGTACCAAAGCAGGGATAGCAAAGATACATGTTAGTGAGGGGTTAAGGGAATTAAGATTGGGAAGGGGTTCAAAAGGAGCCTCACTGTATCTGTGATCTCTTGTTTCTTTAAAACTGACCTGGAGGGGCGCCTGGGTGGCGCAGTCAGTTAAGCGTCCGACTTCAGCCAGGTCACGATCTCGCGGTCCGTGAGTTCGAGCCCCGTGTCAGGCTCTGGGCTGATGGCTCGGAGCCTGGAGCCTGTTTCCGATTCTGTGTCTCCCTCTCTCTCTGCCCCCCCCCCTTCAATCTCTTTCTCTCTCCGTCCCAAAAAAAAAAAAACGAAAAAAAAAAAAAAAAAAAAAAAAAAAAAAACTGACCTGGAGCCCACTCCTTTCCAATTCCCTCCTCCCTACCCCAGCAGAGGGCACTGAGAAAGTGAGATCAGCCACCGTGTCTGGAGGAGAACTGCAAAGCATGTTTCAATGGGAGCATCCCTCTCTGCACAGCAAAATGATACAGGATTAAGAATGATCTATTTCACTACTTTTCATTTCTTTTTTCCTGGCTTTCTCTTTTTTAATATTTTTAATGTTTATTCTTTTTTTTTTTTTTTCTTTTTTGAGAGAGAGAGACACAGAGCACAAGCAGGGAAGGGGCAGAGAGAGGAGGAGACAGAATCTGAAGCAGACTCCAGGCTCTGAACTGTGAGCACAGAACCTGTTGCGGGGCTCAAGCACACGAACCTCGAGATCATGACCTGAGCCGAAGTCAGACGCTCAACTGACTGAGCCACCCAAGTGCCCCAGTGTTTTGGGGTTTTTTCCTGGTTTTCCAAACAAACTTAGACATCAGTACCTGCCTATATGGATGGATGGATGGATGGATGGATGGATGGATGGAAGGAAGGAAGGAAGGAAGGAAGGAAGGAAGGAAGGAAGGAAGGAAATGATGGATCACACCAGCACTTATTAGAAGGATAATGCCTCTCTTTAGAGAATAGATATATTTTATCATCATGGTGTGTGAGAGGCACAGTGGGAGCCACAAAATCAATAATAACACCAACTTATATTTCCATAGTACCTTTCTGTTTCCAAGCTGTTTCACTGGGAGTAGAAAATAGACAGTTATATAAAGTAAGAGAAATTCAATGTACGCTGTTATGACTACCATAGGTTTGGGCTCTGATGAAAAAAAATTCCTTCTTCCTTTGAATGTGAAGAGGTTCAGGGCATGTTAACCCCAAAATATGCTGCTTTGACATATAGACTATTTTGAGTTAAAGGCACTGGAAAACAGTGAATATAAGAAAAAGACTCTGACTTTCCTTCTGGTTCTTAAAAGCAGGAAATGAAATTCCCATGCACAGATGTCCTCCCAATGCAAAAAGGAAAGTAACATTCTTATCATCAAGGACGAGAAGCTGAGACCCAGAGAATCCTACACAAGCAGACCTTGTTAAAAGCATCCTCTCCCTTCAGCTGCCCCACAGTCTAGTCACTTCTGCACACTTGGCTTTGTTCAACTTTGTACAAAAATAAATAGGTTTTGCCATTTTTTGAGTCTTCATTCCTTAGGAGGTCTCATGTGTCACATAAAACTTAACGTAAGTAGGGGCCAGTAAATATTTGTGGGACATATGAATGAATGAAGGAATCTATCTTTCTTGTGGTCTCTGTTCATCTGCCTATTTTTTAAGTTTATTTATTTATTTTTAGAGAGAGAGAGAGAGAGAGAGAGAGAGAGTGTGTGTGTGTGTGTGTGTGCGCGCGTGCCTGTAAATGGGAGGGGCTGAGAGAGAGAGAAAATCCTAAGCAGTCTCCTCACTATGAATGCTGAGCCTGATGCGGGGCCGAACCCATAAACCTCGAGACCATGACCTGAGCAGAAGTCAAAAGTCAGACACCTGACTGACTGAGCCACCCAGGCACCCCTGTTCATCTTCCTATTAATATTCTCCCCACTAATTCTAGATACCCTCCAGAGGGTGGTGCACTGCCAATGTACCAAGATATTTCAATCTTTTGCTTTTAATTCAACCTCACATGCCCACTATACAAAAGGCTGCTGCAGAATCTCACACTCTCTGCTACCAAACAAACATCATTTTATTTTCTCCAAAAGAAGAAATTCAAATCAGGGTCCCCTTCACATCCCATCTGCCACCAACGCTTATCACTTCTTTCCCTATAATTGTTTCAGTCTTTTGTCACTGTTTACCATTGTTAATATAGCTCAGAATAACATAACAAATTTTAACTGAACATTGCCAATACAAAGTATTTTAAATTAATCTTACTTGACCCTTAAAACTGTATAAAACTGGGTATTTATCTTAGAGAAGTGAAGCTTGTGTTCATACAAACCTGTATGTTTATAAAAACATAAATGCTTACAGCGGTATTATTTGTAAGAGTCAAAGACTAGAAACAACTCAAATATCCCCCAGTAGGTGAATGGATACACTGCGGTACACTCATATAATGGAATACTACTCGTTAATTACTCGTTAATAAAAAAGAACTATTAACACATGCAACAACCTGGATGGGTTTTAAGAGCCTTCTACTGAGTGAAAAAGTCAATCTCAAAAGTTGACACATTGTATAATTGCATTTACATAACATTCTCAAAATGACAAAGTTATAGTGATGGAGAAGAGATTGGGTGACAGGGAGGGTGTGACTTTAAGGGATGATACAAGGGAACTTCCTTGTGGCAGTGGACCAGTTCTATATCCTGACTGTGCCAGTGGTTACACAAATCTATATATTTGAAAATTTCATAGAACTATGCAGCAAACCACCCTCCAAATCAGTATTTGTAAGAACTGTGAAATCTAAATAAAATCTGAATTATTGTTAGTATTTACCAATGTCCACTGACTGGTTTTGATAGTGTTATCATTGGAGGAAGTGGAGTAAAGGATCCACAGGAACTTTATACTGTGTTTGCAACTTTGAGGATACAAAATTATTTTGAAATAATAAGCTTACAATGACTATTTTATTCTTTTAATGTCTATTTTTGAGAGAGAGAAAGAGAGAGAGAGAGAGAAAGAAAGAACACATGCACACGCACAAGCAGGGGAAGGGCAGAGACAGAGGGAGACAGAGGATCCAAAGTGTGCTCCCCACTGACAGCAAAGAGCCCGACATGGGGCTCAAACTCACAAATTGTGAGATCACAACCTGAGCCGAAGTTGGAGGCCCAACCAAATGAACCACCCAGGCACAATGACCACTTTTAATTAGAAGGGCTACCAAGTAAAAAATTCACTTTGGGAAGATCCTCACTTGCAAACATTAGGGCTATATTTAATATTCTGTAGATCTACATATTCTGAATCCTTCCAAAAACTTAATAAAAACAATGACACTCTGAATTGGTAGCTGATAATTGTGATTAATGAGAAGCAAATGTAATTTTACTAACCTGGAGCTATAGCTGCCATCAGGGTTTCCAGAATAACTGCTTCCACTGAATTGGTCTGCTTTTACTCTCCATAAGGCTAGCCTCCCCTACATCTGCTGTGCAGGAGTCACCTGGCCTGAAATGTGATTGGGCAGGGGGTGGGGCACATAAAGCTAGTACTCAAAACAGTATGGTACTGGCACAAAAATAGACACATAGATCAACAGAACAGAATATAAAGCCCATAAATAAACACAAAATTAGGAGGTCAATTAATCTTTGACAATGTTGGCAAGAATATGCAATGGGAAAAAGACAGTCTCTTCAACAAATGATGCTGGGAAAACTGGACAATTACATGCAAAAGAATGAAACTGGACCACTTTTTTACACCATACACAAAAATAAGCTCTCACATTAAGGACCTAAATGTGAGACAGGAAACCATCAAAATCCTAGAACACAGTATAGGCAGTAATTTCTCCAACATTGGCCATAACAACATGTTTCTAGATATGTCTCCTGAGGCAAGAGAAATAAAAGCAAAAAGAAACTCTGGGACATCAAATAAAAAGCTTCTACATCAAAGAAAACAATAAACAAAACTAAAAGACAACCTACAGAATGGGTGAAGACATTGGCAAACAACATAGCCGATAAAGGGTTAGTATACAAAAATATAAAGAACTTCTACAACTCAGGGTGCTGCTTAAGCCTGCTTATGCTCTGTTTCTCTCTCAAAAATAAACTTTAAAAAAATAATAATTAAAAAAAGAACATACAAATCAACACCAAAAAAACCCCCATATAATCCACTTCAAAAGTGGGCAAAAGACATGAACAGACATTTCTCCAAAGAAGACATTCAGATGGCCAACAGACACACAAAAAAAGATGCTGAACATCACTCATCATCAGAGAAATGCAAATCAAAACTACAGTGAGAGGGGCATCTGGGTGGCTCAGTCAGTTAAGTGTCCAACTTCAACTCAGGTCACTATCTCGCAGTTTGTGAGTTTGAGCCCCACATCTGGCTCTCTGATGCCAGCGTGGAACCCACTTTGGATCCTCTGTTTTCTTCTCTCTGCCCCTCCCCCACTTGAGTGTGCACACATTCTCTCAAAAATAAAATAAGCATTAAAAACAAAAACTACAATGAGATATCACCTCACACCTGTCAAAGTGGCTAAGATCAAAAACACAAAAACAACAAGTATTGGCAAGGATGCGGAAAAAGTAACCCTGTGCACAGTTGGTGGGGATGCAAACTAGTACAGCCACTGTGGAAGACAGTATGAATATTCCCTCAAAAAGGTAAAATAGAACTACATTACAATACAGTATCACACTACTGGGTATTTACCCAAAAAATACAAAAACACTAATTCAAAGGGGTATCTACACCCCTATGTTTATTGCAGCATTATTTACAATAGCCCAGTTTTGGGAACAGCCCAAGTTTCAAGATAATTGCAATTTTCAATTATTCAAGATAAATGAATAAAGAAGACGTGAGATAGATACACACACACACACACACACACACACACACACACACACACACACTGGAATACTATTCAGCCATAAAAATGAATGAAAGCTTGCCATTTGTAACAACATGGATAGATCCAGAGAGTAAAATTCTAAGCAAAATAAGCCAGTCAGAGAAAAACAAATACCATATGACTTCACTCATATGTGTAATTTAAGAAACAAAACAAATGAGCAAAGAGGGGGAAAAAAGAGAGAGACAAACCAAAAAACAAACTCTTGACTATAGAGAACAATTGGATGTTTACCAGAGGGGAGGTGGGTAGGGGGATGGGTGAAATAGGTGGAGGGGATTAAGAGTACACTCACTTATCTTGAGGGGAGCCTGAGTGGCTCAGTCAGCTGAGCATCTGACTCTTGATTTCAGCTTGGGTCATGATCCCAGGGTTGTGGGATCAAGCCCTGTGTCGGGCTCTGCGCTGAGCATGGGGCCTACTTGGGATCCTCTCTCTCCCCCTCTGCCCCTCTCCCCAACTCATTCTCTCTCTCTAAAATAAAAAAAATAAATTAAAAAAAAAGAGTATTCTATCTTGATGAGCACTGAGTGATACATGGAACTGTTGAGTCACTATATTTTATACCTGAAACTAATAAAACACTATGTTAACTGGAACTAAAATTAAAAAAATCAAGTGTACAACATGATGATTTATGAATGCAATGTGAAAGAGGAAATAAGTTAACTTTTGTAATTTGGTTTTATGTCATTTATAATTTGATTTTATGTCATTTAAAAATTTCCCTTTGAGATGGAACAAGTTTAAAAAAAAAAAAATCAAGGCTGAAAAAAGGATTCTGGGAACATAGTAGATAAGAAGCACCAGAAATCTGTCTCCTAACCTAGACAACAACTACACTGGTAGAACCTGTCTGATGTAACTATTTTGGAGCTCTGGAGTCTACGAAAGGTTTGAACTTACAGGGAAATGCCTGGATAGCAAACAGGTTAATTTGGGTCCATTTCAACTCTCAGTTCAATAGCAGCTGCACATCCTTTACCCTCCAGCCCTACAGGCAGACAGCTCTATGGGCATTCCTGCAGCAGCCTGCATACAACTATGGAAGCCAGGGTTTGCAATAAGGATTTTGTCCTCCAAATACTGGGGATCTGTACCCTGATTCCCTAATCGCTGCATCTGATCACACAGGTGCAGACACAGAGATGGACAGCTATTATTGCACTGCCCCACGGGCCCCCTCACCTCACATTGTTGCACGCCTCTCCCCATCTGACTGAAGCAACTGCAATGAAATTTAGAGGACTAGACCATCTCCCCACCCACCCCCACCCCGCCCTGCCACCTCTTCATTTTCTTCTTTTTCCCATTTTGGGAGTCAGACATTAAAGACTAGGGCATTCAGGGGCACCTAGCTGGCTCACTCAGAAGAGCATGTGACTCTTGATCTCGGGGTTGTGAGTTCAAGCCCCATGTTGGGTGTAGAGATTACAAAATTAGAAAGGCATCATATAGGGGCACCTGGGCGGCTCAGTCGGTTAAGTGTTTGACTTCGGCTCAGGTCATCATCTCACAGTTTGTGAGTCTGCGGCCCACATCAGGCTCACTGCTGTCAGCACGGATCCTACTTTGGATCCTCTGTCACCCCCTCTCTCTCTGCCCCTCCCTGCGCACAGTCTCTCTCTCTCTCAAAAATAAATGAACATTAAAAAAAGGAAATGAAAAAGAAAGGCACCATATGTCCCCAGAGAAAAGCACAGACTCAAAAAATGACCTGAGAGCACCTTAATTCTATACTGCAGGCTGACCCTTCACAGAGAAAGCCTACAATTTTTTTTAATGTTTATTTATTTTGAGAGAGAGAGAGAATATGAGCAGGGGAGGGTCAGAGAGAGAAAGAATCCCCACAGGCTCCATACTCAGCACAGAGCCAAACACAGGGCTTGATCTCATGACCATGAGATCATGACCTGAGCCCAAACCATGAGTGGGACACCTAACCAACTGAGCCACCCAGGCACCCCAGCCTACAAGTTTTCTGAAAAGCAAAACAAAACAAAACCAAAAGCCAAAAAATCTTGGGAAAGGAAGAGAATCTGATTTCCAGAGTTAGGCCATATCATTAGATTCAAATATTCATGTTTTCAACAACAACAACAACAACAACAACAAACCCACAAGGCATACAAAGAAACAGGAAGAGGAAAAAAACCACACCAACAGACCCGTCTCAATAGGTGGACCTACTACACAATGTCTGAACAAAGTAGATATATCAATAGGAAGATGATTACCCCATCTAATCCCCATCGTAACCAAAAGAAACCAAAAAGAGATTCTAGAGCCCAAAAGCACAATAACTAAAATAAAATTTTCAGAGATGGATTTGAGCAGGCAGAAGAAAGAATTAGCAAATTTGAAGAAAGAACAATGGAAACTATCGAGTCTGAGGAATGGAAAGAAAAAAGATTAAAGGAAAGTGAACAGGGTCTACCATCAAGCAAACCATCACACACAGTGTGGGAGTCTCAAAATAAGAAAGAGAAAGGAGAAGAGATTATTTAAAGAAATAAGGGCTGAAAACTTGCCAAATTTGATGAGCTATGAATATAAACACCCAGCAAGCTCAACAAATTCCAAGTAGTATGAAATCAAAAGAGACCCACACCAAGATACATTGTGATCAATCTATTGAAAGAAAAAGAACAAGAGAGAATCTTAAACACACCAAAAGAGAAGTAACTCATCATATCAGGGACCCTCAATAACATTATTCACAGATTTCTCATCAGATACCGTGAGAGCCAGAAGGCAGTGGACTGAAATATTCAAAGTGCTAAATGAAAAAATTGTGAACCAAGAATCTTGTATCTGGCAAAAGTGTCCTTCAAAAATGAGACAGCCTCAGATGAGGGAATTTGTTACCACTAGGCCTACCCTGCAGGAAATGTTAAAGGGAGTCCTGCAGGTTGAAATGAAAAGACATTAGCCTATAACTCAAAGCTGTGTGAAGAAATAAAGATATTGTGAAGGTAAATATGTGGGCAACTATAAAACCAGTATCATCTGTAAAAAATGGTTCGTAACTCTACTTTTTGCTTTCTACATGATTTAAGAGAATAATACATTTTTAAGATTTTATTTTATTTATTTATTTTTTTTAATGTTTACTTATTTTTGAGACAGAGAGAGACAGCATGAACGGGGGAGGGTCAGGGAGACAGGGAGACACAGAATCTGAAACAGGCTCCAGGCTGTGAGCTATCAGCACAGAGCCTGACATGGGGCTTGAACTCACGAACCGTGAGATCATGACCTGAGCTGAAGTCGGACGCTTAACCGACTGAGCCACCCAGGCGCCCCTAAGATTTTATTTTTAAGTAATCTCTCCACCCAACATAGGGCTCAAACTTACAACCCCAAGATCAAGAGTTGCAAGCTCCACTGACTGAGTCAGCCAGGCACCCCAAGAATACTACATTAAAAAAAAAAATCATTAATCTAAAGCTCATATTCTTATAACTGATTTATGATTCCACATTTTATTTCCTACACAACTGACTAATACATTATAAATAACAATTATTAGTTTATGGTTTGGGACACACCATATATAAAGATGGATCCTGTGACATCAATAACTAAAAGTAATGGGGAGGGAGCTATATAGGAGCACAGTTTTTGTACGTTATTAAAGTTAAGCCGGCATAAATTGAAATTAGAATGTTTATAACTTTAAGCTGTCAAATCTAATTCCCATGGCAACCACAAAGAAAATAGTTACAGAATATACACAAAAGAAGAAGGGAATTAAGGCATTTTACTACAAAAAATATCAGCTAAACACAAAAGAAAACAGTAATGCAGGAAATAAGGGACAAAAAAAGCTATTAGGCATACAAAAACACATAGCAAAATGACAGGAGTTCCTCTTTATCAGTTATTACTTCAAATGTAAATAGATTAAACTCTCCAATCAAAATACAGAGGTTGACAGAATGGACTTAAAATAATGATTTAGCTCTATGCTCTCTACTGTAGATTCATTTTATTTTATTTTTTTCAGAGACTCACTTTAGATCCAAAGACACAAATAGGTTGAAAGTGAAAGGATTAAAAAAAAGTCTTTCTGGGGCGCCTGGGTGGCGCAGTCGGTTAAGTGTCCGACTTCAGCCAGGTCACGATCTCACGATCCGTGAGTTCGAGCCCGGCGTCAGGCTCTGGGCTGATGGCTCAGAGCCTGGAGCCTGTTTCCGATTCTGTGTCTCCCTCTCTCTCTGCCCCTCCCCCGTTCATGCTCTGTCTCTCTCTGTCCCAAAAATAAATAAATGTTGAAAAAAAAAAAAAAAGTCTTTCTATGCAAATAGTAGCCAAAACAAAGCAGAGGTGGCTATACTAATATTGGACAAAATAGACTTTTTTAAAAGTTTATTTATTTATTTATTTATTTATTTATATAAAGAGAGCACGTGCAGGGGGAGTAGAGGGGTGGGGGAAGGGAGAGAATCCCAAGCAGGCTCTGCACTGTCAGCATGGAGCCCAATACGGGGCTCAAACTCATGAACCATGAGAATGTGACTTCACTTGATCTTAGCCAAAAGGCCAAGAAGTGATTCCGTGAGAACATGACTTGAGCGGAAATCAAGAGTTGGAGGTTTAAGCAACTGAGCCACCAGGCACCCCCCAAAATAGGCTTTAAATTTTTAAAAGTTTGCAAGATGGGGTGCCTGCGTGGCTCAGCCAGTTAAGCATCCAACTTCAGCTCAGGTCAAGATCTCCAGGTTCATGAATTCAAGCCCCTCTTTGGACTGTGTTGACAGTTCAGAGCCTGGAGCCTACTTTGGATTCTATGTCTCTCTCTCTGCTCCTCCCCTGCTTGCACTCTGCACTCTGTCTCTCTCTCTCTCAAAAATAAATAAACATTTAAAAAGCTTGCAAGAGTCAAAGAAAGACATTATGTATTCGTAAGTGGTTGAATACAATAAGAGGATAACAATTGTAAACATTTATGCACCTAATAATGAAAATCAAAATATATAAAGCAGAAACTGATGGAATTGAAGGGGAAAGTGGAAGTTCCACAATAATAGTTGGAGACTTTAATACCTTATTCTTAATAATTAATAGAACAAATAGAAGATAATTAAAGGGAGGATTTGAACACAATAAATCAAATAGATCTGAAAGGCATATATAGAACACTCTACCCAACACCAGTGTACACATTCTCCTTAAGTGCACATTGGACATTTTCCAGGATAAGCTATATGTTAGGCCACAGATGAAGCCTCAAAATACTTTAAAAGATGGATAGCATACAAAATATCTTCTCTCATCACAAGATGAAGTTAGAAATCAGTAACAGAAGGAAAACTGGAACGTTAATAAATTTATAGAAATTAAACAACACACTCTTAAATAACCAATGAATCAAAAATGAAATCACAAAGGACGTTTTCTAATTTCTAATTTTCTAATAGTTAGAAACTAATGAAAATGAAAACACAACATACCAAAACTTATGGGACACAGCAAAAGGATTATTAAGGAGAAAATTTATAGCTATAAATGTTTATATTAAAAAAACAAGAAAGATCTCAAATCAATAACCTAACTTAACAACCTAAGAAACTAAGAAACAAAGTAACAGTAAACTCAAAGCTAGCTGAGGAGAAGATAATATAGAGCATAAATGAATGTAATAAAGGGTAAGAGTAATAAATGTAATAAACAATGGAGAAAATCAATAAAACCAAAAGTTGGTTTTTCAAAAATGTCAGCAAATCGATATACCTTTAGCTAGATTGAATAGGAAAAAAGAGAAGACACAAATTATTTTTAAAAAAACAAAAAAATAAAAATAAATGAAAGGGGGGATATTACCACTGAATCTACAGATATAAAAATTATTATAAGAGAATACTATGAGCAACTATATGCCAACAAATTCGATAACCTAGATGAAGTGGACAAATTCCTAGAAAACACGAAAACTGCCAAGTCTAAAAAAGAAATAGAAAATCTGAATAGACCTGTAACAAATAAGGAAATTGAATCAGTAATCAAAAACCTCCCCCAAAATAAAAGCATTAGACCTGATGGCTCCGTGGTGAATTCTACCAAACATCTAAAGAAGAGCTAATACCAATCCTTCTCAAACTTTTGAAAGAACTGAAGAGGGGAGAACACTTCTAATCTCATGAGATCAGCATTTCTGTGATACCAAAGCCAGTCAATGACACTACAAAAAAAGAAAACCACAGACTATTATCTCTTATGAGCATTGACGCAAACGTTCTCAAGAAATACTAGCAAACCAAATTCGACAGCATTTTTGGTCAAAATTTTCTTTAAATTCTTGTTAGCTAACATATAGTATAATACTGATTGCAGGAGTAGAATTTAGCGATTCATCACTTACATGTAACACCCAATGTTCATTACAGCAAGTGTCCTCTTTAATGCCTATCACCCATTTACACATTTACCCCACCCATCTCCCTCCATCAGTCTTCAGTTTGTTCTCTATCTTTGTGAGGCTCTTATAGTTTGCTTCCCTCTCTCTTTTTTTTTTTCCTGCTTCCCATAAGTTCATCTGATTGTTTCCTAAATTCCACATATGAGTGAAATCATACAGTATTTGTCTTTCTCTGATGGACATATTGAGCTTAGCATAATACACTCTAGCTCTATCCATACCATTGCAATTGGCAAGATTTCATTATTTTTGATGGCTGAGTAATATTCCATTGCATATTTGTGTATATACTACATCTTCTTTATCCATTCATTAGTCGATAGACATTTGGGCTCTTTCCATAGTTTGGCTATTGTTGATAATGCTGCTATAAACATCAGGGTGCACGTATCCCTTTGAATCTGTATTTTTTGCATCCTTTGGATAAATACCTAGTCGTGCAATTGCTGGGTTGTAGGGCAGTTCTATTTTTAACTTTTTGAGGAAACTCCATATCAAATTCAACAGCATAATAAAAGGATAATACATCATTGCCAAGTGGGAATTATTCCTGGAATTCAAGGAGGGTTCAACATATAAAAATTGATCAGTATAATACACCATATTAACAGAATGAAGGAAAAAACCCTTCATGATCATCTCAATTGATGCAGCAAAAGTATTTGATAAAAATTCAACATTCTTTTAGGATAAACACACACACACACACACACACACACACACACACATACACATGCACATGCACACGCACACGCACACCAAACATCTAAATCAGAAAGAAATAAGTAAAATTATCTCTATTCACAGATAATGTGATCTTATATGTAAAAAACCTTAAAGATTTCACAAAAAAAATTGTTAGAATAAATTAATTCAGCAAAACAGCAGGATATAAAGTACACACAAAAATCAGTTGAATTTCTATACACTAATATTGAACAAACTAAAAAGGAAATTAAAAAAAAACAGTTCTACTGGGGCACCTGGGTGGCTCAGTTGGTTAAGTGTTTGACTCTTGATTTTGGCTCAGGTCATGATCTCTCAGTTCGTGGGATCAAGGCCCATGTTGGACTCCGTGCTGGCAGCTTGTCTCTCTTCCCCTGTGTGTGCCCCTCCCCTGCTCTCTCTTTCTCTCTCAAAAGAAATAAATAAACTTCTAAAAACTAAATAAAAAATAAAAATAGGGGCACCTGGGTGTCTCAGTCGGTTTAGCATCCAACTCTTGATTTCGGCTCAGGTCATGATCTTGTGGTTCTGATTCATGAGATCAAGTTCTGCATCCCGTGCTTGGGATTCTCTCTCTCCCTCTCTCTCTGCCCCTCCCCACCCCCCCCCCCCACACTCTCTCGCTCAAAATAAAAAACAAATAAATAAAAATTAAAAAAAAACCAGTCCTACTTATAATAGCATCAAAAAGAGTAAAATACATAAGAATTAGCTACCTAAGGAGATAAAAGACTTATACAAAGAAAACTAAAAGACATTACTGAGATTAAAGACATAAATAAATTGAAACATATCCCATGCTCATGAATTAGAAGAGTTAATATGGTTAAAATATCCTTACTACTCAAAATGATCTATAGACTCAATGTAATCCCTGTCAAAATACCAATGACATCTTTTGCAGAAGTAGAAAAAAATGATCCTAAAATTCATATGGAATTTCAAGGGACCCAGAGTAGCTAAAACCATCTTGAAAAAGAACAAAATTGGAAGTCTCCTACATCCTGATTTTGGAACTTACTGTAACACTACAGTAATCAAAACAGGATGGTGGTGGCATAAAGATAGACATAGAGACCAATGGAATTGAATAGAGAGCCCAGAAATAAATCTTCTCATATATATGGACAACTGATTTTTGACAAGGGTGCCAAAGCCTTTTCCCCATTCAATGGGGAAAGGATGGTCTTTCCAACAAATGGTGATGTGAAAACTGGACATCCACGTGCAAAAGAATGATCTTGGACTCTTACCTAACACCATATACAAAAATTAAGTCAAAATTGACCACCAACCTAAACATAAAACTCTTAGAAGAAAACATGGAGCAAAAGCTTCATGACATTGGATTTGACAACGATTCCTGGATATGACACCGAAGGCCCAAGCAACAAAAGACAAAATAGACAAGTCAGACTTCAAGAAAATGTCAAACTTTTGTGCATCAAAGGACACTTTGAACAGCCTTTCCTGAGAGTTGCCATGGTTTCCTGCTTTGACAGTGCCTGGAGGGAAAAGGCGCTAACCCAAC
>NW_024412396.1:13788164-13801824 GCF_014898765.1 Herpailurus yagouaroundi | reverse complement strand
CCCCCCCCCCCCCCCCCCCCCCCCCGCTGCTGGAGAGGGGTGATGGCCTTGGGGCAGTCTGAAACTGTGAGGCGGTGCCCAGGGCTGGCTCTGAGCAGCCGGGGGAGGGCGGGGGGGGGGGGGGCCAGCTGCTGTTGCCTCTCTTCAGCTGCTCACTGTGACCTCCTCGTCTCCCACACGGATGGGCCGGAAATACCACCAGGACTCAGAGGCCACTATCCACTGCCAGATCAGCCTGAAACTCTACACCTCCTACATCTACCTATCCATGTCTTACTACTTTGACCTCAGTGATGTGGCTTTGAAGAACTTCAACAAATATTTTCCTCACCAATCTCATGAAGAGAGAGAAAAAGCTGAGAAACTGATGAAGCTGCAGAACCAATGACCACATCCTCCTTAAGGCTATCAAGAAACGGGACCAGAAAGGACTGGGAAAACAGGCTGAATGCAATGGAGTATGCATTTTACTTGGAAAGCATGAATCAGTCACTACTGGTAATGGCCAGAATGGCCACCGACAAAAAACCCTACTTGTGTGACTTCACCGAGACTCATCACCTGAATTAGCAGGTAAAATCCACCAAAGAATCGGATGACCACATAACCAACTTGTACAAGAAATCTGGCACGGCAGAGTGTCTGTTTGACAAGTACGCACAGACAGAGAGTGATAACAAGAGCTAAGACTTAGGCTGAGGGTAACTTCCCTGGTCATAGCCACAGAGGTGACTTCCTGGTCACCAAGGTAGTGCATGCATGTTGGGGTTACCTTTACCTTTTCTATAGGTCTTACCAAAATGAATACTTAGGTTCTTTCATTTGTACCATTGCTTCAAATAAAGCAATTTGGTACTCCCTCCAAAAATGAGACTTTTGTGACAGAATGAAAAGGCAATCCCTAGAATGGGAGAAAATATTTGCCAACCATATACCTCCTAAGGGGAGCCTGGGTGGCTCAGTCGGTTGAGCATCCGACTTCGGCTCAGGTCATATTCTTGTGGTCCATGAGTTCGAGCCCCGCATCGGGTTCTGTGCTGACCACTCAGAGCCTGGAGCCTGTTTCAGATTCTGTGTCTCCCTCTCTCTCTGACCCTCCCCCGTTCATGCTCTGTCTCTCTCTGTCTCAAAAATAAATAAACTTTAAAACAAAATACATAGAGAACTCTAAAACTGAACAACAAAGAAACAAATAACCTGATTCGGGGGCACCTGGGTGACTCAGTTGGTTGACTGGCTGACTTCAGCTCAAGTCATGATTTCATGGTCCATGGGTTTGAGCCCCGCGTCGGGCTCTGTGCTGGCAGCTCGGAGCCTGGAGCCTGCTTTGGATTCTGTGTCTCCCTCTGTCTCAGCTCCTCTCCTGCTTTTGCTCTCTCTCTCTCTGTGTCTCTCAAAATAAATGTTTAAAAAATTTTTTTAAATAACCTGATTCAAAAATGGGCAAAGGACTTAAATAGACATTTCTTCAAAGAAGATATTCAAATGGACAGTAAGCACATGAAAAGATGCTTAACATTATAATCATTAGGGAAATGTAAAGCAAAACCACAGTGAGATAGCACTTCATATCTATTGGGATAGCTACAATGAAAAAATGTAAGGGGTGCCTAGCTGTCTCAGTCAGTAGAGCATGCAACTCTTAATCTCAGGGTTGTGAGTTTGAACCCTATACTGGGAGTGGAAGATACTTAAAATAACTTTTTAAAATTTGAAATAAAAAATGTTGGTAGGGATGTGGATAAATTGGAACCCTTGTGCACTGTTGGTTTGAATGTAAAATGGTGCAGCCGCTGTGGAAAACAGTATGGCAGTTCCACAAAAGATTAAAAATAGATGTAGCATATGATTCAGCAATTCCACTGATGGGTACACACCTAAAAGAATCGAAAACAGGGGCTCAAAGATATATTTGCACACCCATGTTCAGAGCATCATTATTCACAATAGCTAAATCAACTCAACGGTCCATAACATGGAAGCAACCCATCGGTCCATAAACAGATAAATAAGCAAAATGTGGTATACACTTATAATGGAATATTCAGCCTTAACAAAGAAGAAAATTCTGATATATGCTACTCATGGATGAACCCTGAGAACATTATGCTAAGTGAAACAAGACAGCCACAAAAAGACTAATGCTGTATGACTCCATTTATATGAGGTACCTAGAGTAGTCAAAATCATAGGGACAGAAAGTAGAATGGTGGTTTCCAGGGGCTAGGGAGATGGGGAATAGGGAGTTATTGTTTAATGGGTACGAAACTTCAGTTTTGTAAGATGAAAAGAGTTCTGGAGATGGATCGTGGTGACAGTTGCTCAACAATACAAACATAACTAATGCCACTGAACTGCACACTTCAACATGATTCGGATGACAATTTTTATCTTTGGAATTTTTTTTTTCAACGTTTATTTATTTTTGGGACAGAGAGAGACAGAGCATGAATGGGGGAGGGGCAGAGAGGGAGGGAGACACAGAATCGGAAAGAGGCTCCAGGCTCTGAGCCATCAGCCCAGAGCCCGACGCGGGGCTCGAACTCACGAACCGCGAGATCGTGACCTGGCTGAAGTCGGACGCTTAACCGACTGCGCCACCCAGGCGCCCCTCTTTTGAATATTTTACCAAAAATTTTTGAAAAAAAGTCAGGGCTAATTCAGTCCAAATCCAGTATGCACATATGTAGACCTTAGTCTTTATGTTTTTAAGTTTCTATGCAGTTAGTAAATTAAGCAACTAATTTGATTTGCCACCCCTCTATTACCTCTCACGTCCCAGAGGCATAGATTTTACAAATCAAGCTTCCCTATATACTCAACAAGTGAGAGAAGATTATACCCTATCTAACCAAACTGTCTTAAGCATGAGTGTAGGACAAAGGCATTGTCATACATGCAAAGCCTCCAAAAATTTACATTGCAAGCATTCTTTCTTCAGAGACTACTCTACAACAGAAGTCAGTCCATAACTGCCGGTATAAGGTAGCATGTGTTTTTCTCTAATGTCCCCACAGAACCTATTACAATTACAAACTCCCTGGGGAAGGGACCACATTTTATACTCCTGTTACTCAACAGGATTTTGAGACCGTGTTCATATTAGAGATTCAATAAATGTTATTTATTCTAGAGGTATTACCAACAGAAAGTGAATCTTCTATTAGCAGAACTAGGGGAGGAAAGAAGTCACCTGGGACACGGGGAGTGTTAAGTCTCATTTCTATAGGCAGTCCCCCCAAGTCCATCCAACCTCACCTCTAGTTCTTGCCAACATACACCCTTCCAGCTGGAATCCTCTTGGCTGCCTCTTCTGGAAATGATCGTTATTCATATTCTCCGTTGTCAAGAAACTCCTTGTGCTGGGAAAATAGAAATGGCTGTGCCCCACTTCCAAAGACAGACTGTCTCTGCAGTTCCACTAAGTCTCACTAGGTGGCAGTGACACCGTACAAACAGGTTCCAGTTTGATCTGTTTATTGAAAAAAATCCATCTCCTTTTGCCATTGAGGTTACAATATTTATTTTTAGTGTGATTTGATGGGCCTTGTCTGTAATTTAACAATATTGGAATCAAATTCTGATACCTAATCACATGGATGTAAGCTCTATTAGATTTCAATTAGCATTCACTCTGATTTGATTATCAAGCTTTAGCCATTCAAATGGCTAATAGGGAAACATTCAGATAATTGCAGCTGTCTGGCATTATTACATTTGCTATCATTTCCACAGAGTGATTCATTTAAAGACTGGGCCATAAAATTTGTTTTTGTTGGTGGAGACAAGAAGTTATGGCTTTTGGGGTTGTGGGGCACTATTAAGCATTACGCTATCATGGTCAGACATTTGGGGTTGTTTTTCTCATTAGGAGGGAAATACAAGTGTAGGGTGCTTGCCATTTAACTATTTTCCAAAAAGATATTCTTGATTCTCCATCCACAATATGATTTCCTTTGACAAAAGAAAAGAGGCATTAGTCAAGCTTCCTTTTCCTCTCTTTTAATTGAACTGAATTACATTTGAACTGAACAAATTAACCACATCAAAACTTATCTCCTACACAAAGGCCTTCCTGAGTAAGTGAAATCGGGGTCTCCCTTCTCAGCTAATACTATTCCTAGGTACAAACACTAGTGGGGTTTCACCAAAGTTGCTAGACCTCTTGGTGAGGATACTGAGGCATGCTTTAAGCATAGATGGAGTAGTTGGCTAAATGACCTTTAAGGGCACTTCGGGGCCCTAACATCTAAGATTTTAAGGATCAACAAAATAATTGTCCCTGCCCCCAAAAGCCTTCAGACCCTAGAAGCAGGACCAGTGCCTAGGAGCAGTCCACAAGTACTGTATTCCTCTGTGTGGGACAGAAGGCCTGCTCTAGAGAGGTGGGGGACCCCACCTGCAGAAAGTCACCTCTACTCCGTGTGGGCTGCTAAGAGCCAATTCAAATTGGCAGGGGGGAGTCATTGATGAAAAGTCATGTGTTTTTGAATCCCATGCTTTAGTCTATGGCCGTAACACCCTGAACGCGCCAGATCTCATCTGAACCCCATGCTTTACAATTTTTACCCACAGATAACTTGATAATGCATAAATATGGCTTCCAAACTAACTTCTGTTCTAGGAAACAGATGTGGTCTCTGAAGATTCAAAACCAAATTGTGAGGGAAAGCTTAGAATTCTCTTTTGTTCTGCTGGAAACTATTTCTCAGGTACTGATGTGACAACATGAATCATCATAGATACCGCTCCATTCTCAGAGGTCTCAGACATAACCTCTTAGAGTCCGGGACTGCATCTTTCTAGTCCCACGTTTGTGCGGGACCCAGCTCAAGGCTCTGCAGACAACAGTCAGGCACTTCACTGTGCCTCAGACCCAATTCTATCCCAAGTCATATTGTTTTTGTGAGAACATAAAAAAAGGCAAAATCTCTTAGAACAATGATCCATCCAGCCTAGTAGTTTGCCTTTGACTGTGGCAATTGTTACTTTTAAGATTTCTCTATGTTTGAATATAAATTCAGTAATCTGCCAGAAAGGCAAACATGCTAGCCTGTCCTTTAATGTGTTAATGAATCGTTTTTTTTCCCAGTACAGGTGGCTGTGGGGGGCGCCAGGCCCCAAAAGGCTTGACCATAAAAAGAATGTAGGCTGACAAACTAAAGGTCTGAGCCACCGCCCACGACTCATATGGGTGGGGTCAATTTTTCCCAGAAATGCACACAATGTAACTTGTAATACAGAAAAAATGCAGCAGACATTGCCAGGGCAATTCTCTTGGAATTTAGTGAAGAGATGGGGGGGGGGGGGGAGTGCCCCAGTGGATTAGGGAGGGAGAGAATGGGGTAGTGCACACATACACATAAAAGGTAACCAAAGAAACATTTCCTTCTCTATTTGTCTCTATTTGTCTTTCCAGGCTGGTCTGCATTCAATTGTTTTGGTAAAACAAGCAGTTGAGCAAACTCATTAGCCACTAATGAGATCTCACTAATGAGATCTTAGTACTGGGAGATCCATAGCTCAAGTTTGGGACCTAGTGTTCCCTCAAAAGTAAATAGTACATTTTGGTTCAAGAAAAACAGAGTGATATCTTATGGAAGAATTTTCTAAATGTTGTTAAAAATCAATCCCTAAGATCCCCAACACTGATCTGGTGCTCTATTATCTCTGATTTCATTTCCTCTTAGTCTTCCCCTGAGTCACTTTAGGTCACTCACACTGAGTCCTTGCTGTTCCTCAAAGGGTGTTCCCACCTCAGGGTCTTTGCACTCACTGAATACTGTGCAGACCATTCTTCCCCTAGATACCCACACAACTCACTCTTTCCTTCCTTCAGATCAGTCTGTCAATGTTGTCCTTTTAACCTCCCAGCCGTCCTCCTTAAAATTTTAAGAGGTCCTCTTTTTTTTTTAAGTTTATTTTTCTTAGTACTCTCTATGGAGCTCAAACCCATGACCCCAAGATCAAGAGACACATGCTCTTGATCGCCAGTCAGGGCACCCCAAAATTTTAACATGTCCTCTTGCCCTGACATTTCTATCCTTTTCCCCTTTTTCTCTTCAGCATTCTCACTAATTTATTATATATTTCACTCATTTATCTAGTATATTTGTGTCTCCTGCACAAGGGACCCTCCCTGAGAGCAGAGTTTTGACCATATCCCCCAAAGCTACAAGAGTGTATAGAAGAGTGAGAGTGCTCAAAACAGAGGTTTGAATAAAGTTCTGTTCCATATTCATACTTTCCACAGAGACACTCTGATGCATGAAAAAAATATTCTTTCTAAGCAAATTAATATTATAAGGAGGGTTACTTAAAGAATGATTAAGCAACCTGGGAGATTTAACTGCTTTCTAGATTCCTCAAGCACTTTTAAGTGTTAGGGATAAAGAAGCCATATACAATAGTGGTTCTCAAAGTGGTCCCGGGCCAGAAGCAATAGAGAACAGGGAAGTTGTGAGAAGTGGGTTCTCAAGCCCCACTCCAGACCTCCTGAATTAAAATCTTGGGTGAGGCAAACCATAACAGACTCTTAACAAAAGAGAACAAAATGAGGTTTGATGGAGGGAGGTGGGTGGGGGATGGGCGAGTGGGGGATGGGTATTAAGAAGGGCACTTGTAAAAAAAAAAAAAAAAGAAGGGCACTTGTTATGATGAGCATTGGGTATTGTATGTAAGCGATGAATCACTAAATTCTACTCCTGAAATTCTACTATACGCTAACTAGAATTGAAATAAAAATTTGAAACATTAAAAAAATAATAAATAAATAAATAAATAAAATCTTGGTGGAGAGGTCAGCATTACCTGTTTTAAAAGCTCTCCAGGTGACTCTAGTACAAGCTGATGTTTGAGAACCCACCACTGATCTAGAGGAAAGAGCTATGGGCTAAATACATAGCTGGATTCAGGTCCTGATCTATTTCATTGGGTGATTCTGGTACATCCCTTAACCTCATCTACTTCCATCTGTTCACTTAAAAAATGAAAGAGATGCTGTATTTTTATTACATGCTTTTAATGTCCTAATGGTAAATCTTTAATTCACAGCCCCAAAGGACCCCTTTAGTTCGCCTTTGTATGTTTGTGAGTAAACATCATATCTCAAGTAAAACCTTTTCTTTCAGCCTGGCCTTTTTCTTCTCAAGTCAGCCTTGAGAAGCATTAGTGAGCAAGTCACACAGACACACTCAACACTCTTCACAATGACCACGCCTTGCACGGCTCACCTTTTTCAGCCTCTGGGACAGCCCTCTCTCCTGGTTTCCTTCTCATTTCTCTGAATGTTCTTTCTCAGTTTCCTCCACTGGCTTCTTAGCCTCAGCTCACTCCTTATGTGCTATTATTCCTGTCTTCCACCTTGGACCTCTCCACACAATTCCTGCGTGGCTTTGTCTTCACCCTGCCTTTGTTTCTCGATAAGGGCATGACTTTTAGATATTTCATTCTCTTAGAACTGCCCACATTAAATCACCTGTTCTATATCCAGCAGGCTCTCAAATAAGCATGTCCAAGACAGAACTCAGTCTCTTTCCCCCAACCCACTTCTCCTGTTTCCCCACTGGGCAGCCCAAGTCAGAAATTGAGAGCTCCTAGATGCTTCCTCTCGCCTTCCCTCACATCCAGTTAGTCACCATGGCTGACAGATCCTCATTCTTGGATCTCTCTTTAGCCATCTCTCTTCTTCATGTTCCAGTCACTGCCTCTAGCTGGTCACCAGCTTCGTGTGTCACCCACTCCAGTCTATCTGCCACACTGTCTTCTGAAACACACACGGCTGATGGCCACCATATAAACTCCCTCGGTGGCTTCCAGGGTGCTGTGCCAGCTTCTCTGCTGGTCACATGGCCACGCACCATCTCCTTCCTGCCTAACCCTCTCATCTTCCTCTACCACACACCAAGCCTCCTCACACAACACCAAGCTGTTCTACAACTCCGTGCTTATGCTTTGCCACAGGCTCAACCTTCTCTGGCATGCCCTTCGTACCCCTCTGACCGACCCCTACTTGTCCCTCAAAAGCCATCCTTGACCAGCCCTCCCCATCTGCTGTGGCTTCCCCTGTTCTTTGCTTCCAGAGCACTTTGTTCTTAACTCAACCAGAGCCCTTAACACTCCTTACTAGAATCACTCATTTACCTATTTCTTCACATCTATAAGGTCCCTGAGAATGGGAGCCCTCTTTGATTTTCTTTGTATTTCCAGACCTCAGTACAGTGCCTGGTACAAAATAAGTACATAAGAAATGCTTGATGAATTCGTGTTTATTTTTTGATTTCTAGAATACGTTTTTCTCTTTAGAGATTTCTTTTTCCATATTAGCCATGTGTGTCCATATTTCACATTATCTTAACCAATCTTTTGACTAAATGTAGCTCCAGGCAGTTAGGGACAGACGTCTTTGCTTGATCCTGGAGTAGGAACTAGGAACGTGAATTCACCTGGAAGGAAAGCCTCTGATCTGAGGTCTAGGGGTGAGGAATAAGAGCCTGTCTGTAGGAACTGTGGTATTTTGAAAGCACCAAATTCACTGTCATCTTGAGCCTTTTTCTGTGGGGCAAAAGGGGTGACAGAGGTAGGGGCTTTTGTCCTCTCTTGTGGGCAGATTTCTTTGGTGAGTTTTCCTTTTGTGGTGCCTGTGGCCACAAAGGAGGCTGCCTCAGGAACCCCCACCTATTTTTAGCCTCAGTTCAACACCCTCCAGACAGCAACCTTCTCACATACCACTATGTTAACTTTCAATCTTGCTCTTGCCAATATGAATCACCCAGGGTTGGCCTGGAAAATTGCTAGACCTGAAATGAGAACGAAAAGACTTGCAGCCAAAAGGTAAAGTCTCGGACAGTGGAAAGTTGCAGTGATTCCCTGACATCTAATATGTCTAATAGCCCCCCTTTGCTACTGTTACCCAAAATTTCATGTATATTCCTATGTAATGTGATCTGAAAGAAGTTCTCTGTGATCAGTCTGAGATGTGGCGCCTACACCAGAAAACCTAAACTCCTCCCTAGGATTTCCTCTTTAAGGAAAACTTATCTGAAAAATGAGTGGTTCTAGATGTTACCTGAGTCAGATAGACTACATCAGGCTATTTTCTGATTAGGTTAGTTTCTGTATGCTTTGTTAAACTAGGTCGGTCAAACTCTTGACGTATGATATTTGCTGTTGGAAATTCTGCTACTGAAAGCCATCACAGATCACCTTGGAAGGGCAGCTGCTGGGCCTTCCCAGTTGCACCTCCACTGGGTCCAGCCAGCCATGTGTCCATGCACCTTCAGCCTTGCGGTCCATTGATGGGAATTCTGGGGATGCATCATCCTGCCTGGCAAGCTCTCAATCAACCAGACTGACTCCCCCTGTTCAGCCCCCTTCCCCTCATTCTACATCCGCAAAGGATTTTTGACCCAGGGGGTACTCTAAGCAAATGTTCAACTATTCCTCTAGACTGGAGCTCCTGCCCCAGTTTCCTTGTTGATCTCTTGTCCTGGGGAGCTGGGCTAAGCACTAAGCAAGACTCTAAAACCTCATCAATTTCCAAAGTAAAGGAGTCTTCCTCCTAACTCTGGGGCCCACCAGAGGTAACTCTCAGGCAGCAAAAGAAGAAAAAAGAGAGAAAAGAGGGGGAGGCAGGTACTGTCCAGGTCTATTTATAGTCTCCTCACTCTTCTTACAAATGCTCTAATGTCCAGGTGCGCTGCATCTATGGTGGCTCTGGTTTGACTTCCTGTCCTCCTAACAGCCTTTATTCCACAATGCCTCCTTCCTTTATAAAGTGAGAATAACACCAAGGCAGAAGCTGGGCCAGATGAGTTCTTGAGATGATTTTCAGATAGAGAAGAAAAGTTGATTGGATGAAAAGTCAGGTAGTGACAGAGAAGAAGAGTCAAAGAACAATTATGATAGGTCTGAGGAAAAGGGGATACTCATGCCTTAAACAATGGCTGGACAAAGGAGACACAGAAGAAATGAATGCTTTTCCTCCACACCCAGCAGTGCCCATTCCACCCCACATTCTTAAGTGTCTAACTGGAATCAGATGAGGACATGAGGAATAATTAGGCAGCGCAAGGCAACGTGTGACCACAGGCCCCGTACGTAAGACAGACGGCAAGAATTAGAAGGGTTCAGAAGAGAACAGAGTTCTCCAGGGAGAGGGAGGACAGGGAAGGACTCTTGGAAAGGGCCCGCCCTGGCAAGGAAACAGAAACAAGTTGGTCCTTGGACCGAGCAAGAGAGCAGAGGACATATCCCAGGGAAGCCCAGAGAAGTTGGAACAGAGTGTTGGTGCCGGGGAGAAATGAGGACTAAGAGTGGCCAAGCTAGGCAGAGTCTGATTCTGGAGAGTTTTAAATGCTGCCTGAGGAATTCAGACTCCATGCTACAGGCCACGGTAGGTCTCTCCAGGCTCTGTTACAGGAAATAACATGACGAAATGTGTGTTAGAAACAATAGTGAAAGGGAATTTAATTGTATAATTGCAGCCCTTGTATGTTACTTGAACTTTTAACCATGTGCAAGTGTTATTATTTCAATTTAAAAACTAATTACCATAGAAAATGCAATGTATAAGTTGTGTCAATATCTTTGCAAATGTTTAAAATAAAAATTGTCGGGGCGCCTGGGTGGCGCAGTCGGTTAAGCGTCCGACTTCAGCCAGGTCAAGATCTCATGGTCCGTGAGTTCGAGCCCCGTGTCGGGCTCTGGGCTGATGGCTCGGAGCCTGGAGCCTGTTTCCGATTCTGTGTCTCCCTCTCTCTCTGCCCCTCCCCCGTTCATGCTCTGTCTCTCTCTGTCCCAAAAATAAATAAACGTTGAAAAAAAAATTTAAAATAAAAATTGTCAAGGGGTGCCTGGGTGGCTCAGTGGGTTAAGTGTCCAACTTCGGCTCAGGTCATGATCTCGTAGCTTGTGGGTTCGAGCCCCATATCGGGCTCTGTGCTGACAGCTCAGAGCCTGGAGCCTGTTTTGGATTTTGTGTCTCCCTCTTTCTTTGCCCCTCCCCTGCTTGAGCACGCTCTCTCTTTCTTTCTCTCTCTCTCTCTCTCTCTCTCTCAAAAATAAATAAACATTAAAAAAATTTTTAAATAAAAATAAGCAACATTGTACAGTGTGGAGAGCAAAGAAAGGAGGGGCAGCACGGGGTGATAGGTTTGCACGCTGCCTTCTGCCTTCTGAGTGAGGGGCTTACCCCCTTCTGAGCCTCTAATTCCTTTAAAACAGAAATAATGGTACCCACCCAACAGAATGGTTGTGAAGATTGAAGTATGCCAAATGGCAACCCTGGTAAGCATTCAAGGACTGTACCCATAGATGAGAGGCTACTATGGTAAAACAGGGCCTTCACTAATGAGGGGACCGTGAAAATGGAAGGAGGGTGGCACTGGAGTCACAGCAAAAGCAGGATGAGAGGAGGTGCTCAGCTAGAAGGGTTTCAGGAGAAGGAACACTCACAGCTTTCCCTTGGGACTGTGACGAACGATGGATGCACTGTCGTGGCACTAAGCATCCAGCCTCAGTGGACATCTTTAACCTGACTTTCCCAAAATCCCCTCAAGAAAACGGGATTCCTCAGAGAACAGTTATTCCACAGACGGCCTGAAGATGTCACTGGAGACAGTTCCATCCACACTGTGCTCCTCCTCTTGGCGGCTGGATCCTGCCATTTGTGAAGGAAAAATTCCACTGTGGCTCCTTACCTAATTCCCCTTCCTCCATGCTCCTGACCTGAAGGCAGCCTCCTCTTTTTCGTGTGAATCCTTGTCCTTCTCCGTATCTCCCCGTCCTGATGCCCACGCCACCTGGGGGTGGATCTGAGTCCTTTATGGACAATGTCAACGTTGTGACTGGGTTACATGTGTGCTTCCCTGTTCTCTCTCCATTGTCTGTTCATATAGATTATTTACCAAGACCTACAGTCATGCTGTCACCCCCACCCATGGTCCCCTTGCTTCCTGAGTTTCAGTCAGTGAATGTCGGGGCACTCCCATTCCCTATCTCCCACGGTCTTTAACTTCTCTTCTAAATTGTCCCAGTTTTTAAATATTAACATTTAAAGATTTGGAGATGCATTAATCCACTTTGCTTTCTGAAAATATTAGTGTTCTTGGCACAATAATCCCTAAACTGTAGGCTATAGGCAGCCCTAGGATATAGGAAACGATGAGCATTCCTGAGCCAAGCTGAGTGACTTATCCAGAGGCAATATGTCACAGTCATGAGACTAGACTCTGACAGCAGAGACCTGGTAACAAAGGAAAGCCATTCTAGGCCAATTTCCCCCTTTCTCCTGCTCACAGCTCCTGCTTGTGACTCTTCTTACTCTGTCTCTCACTTAATTTCAGTATTTACAAATAAGCCTAGGGGCGCCTGGGTGGCGCAGTCGGTTAAGCGTCCGACTTCAGCCAGGTCACGATCTCGCGGTCCGTGAGTTCGAGCCCCGCGTCAGGCTCTGGGCTGATGGCTCGGAGCCTGGAGCCTGTTTCCGATTCTGTGTCTCCCTCTCTCTCTGCCCCTCCCCCGTTCATGCTCTGTCTCTCTCTGTCCCAAAAATAATAAACGTTAAAAAAAAAATTAAAAAAAAAAAAACAAATAAGCCTAAAAATAACTTTCAGAATCAATATTTTTATAGGTATCCCTCATTAATTGCTTCCGAGACTCATCTCAATTTCTAATACTTATTCAAGTAACCTGGGGCTCTACTCCAGAGGAGAGAGGCTCTAAAAGGAGTTTCGGGAAAGATATTATCTTATGATTACAAGAAAGGGCTGAGGATCAAGGTTCCTAAATCTTTATTTGTAAGCTGAAGCACATCTTTTAGCAGCTATGATTCTGTTTACCTTTGTCCTAAATCATTCCCAAGACCTTAGACCAAAGAGGGAAAAAAAATGTCCACATATAGTTTCTTTAAAAAAAAAAAAAATTATTCATTTTTGAGACAGAGAGAGATACAGAGTGTGAGTGGGGGAGGGGCAGAGAGAGAGCTAGACACAGAATCCGAAGCAGGCTCCAGGCTCTGAGCTGTCAGCACAGAGCCTGACGCGGGGCTCGAACTCACTGGCTGTGGGATCATGACCTGAGCTGAAGTCTGAAGCTTATCCGACTGAGCCACCCAGGCGCCCCTACCTAATGTTTCTGATAGTAATTTTAACTCTGATGCTGACCCCCTGCCATCTGACTATGGTGCCCAAGAACAGGGACCTCCTATCATTCATGTCCTGTATCCTGCTACCAAGCTTCTGTGTAGAATTGCCCAAATGCTGAAAATGTCCTCATGCCCTGACTAAACTCAGAATGAATTTAACACACCAGACAAAACAGCAAATATAATGGCATGCAGAGGAAGCAATGTGCTCTTAAGCCTCCACCCCCTTCCTGATCCAGCTACTCCTCCCTAAACACAACAGAACATAAACAACCCCACACACCTATAGATATTACTTGGTTACTGCCAACAAACAATGAAAAGGGAGAGCCAGGAATTTTGGCCAGGGTGACACGTGCAGGCCTCCTTCTCTGACAGCAGGTTGTCCAACATGCAGACTGGGCACGTGGTTGGGGCACCAGCAGAGCAGGAACGCCTTGAAGAGGTGTTCATTAAAAGGAGTTAAAATAAAATAAAATAAAATAAAATAAAATAAAATAAAATAAAATAAAATAA